>NC_048578.1:17070000-17110000 GCF_013265735.2 Oncorhynchus mykiss
ATTCAGGTCTGGACTTTGACTTGGCCATTCTAACACCTGGATATGTTTATTTTTGAACCATTCCATTGTAGATTTTGCTTTATGTTTTGGATCATTGTCTTGTTGGAAGACAAATCTCCGTCCCAGTCTCAGGTCTTTTGCAAACTCCATCATGTTTTCTTCCAGAATAGTCCTGTATTTGGCTCCATCCATCTTCCCATCAATTTGAACCATCTTCCCTGTCCCTGCTGAAGAAAAGCAGGCCCAAACCATGATGCTGCCACCACCATGTTTGACAGTGGGGATGGTGTGTTCAGCTGTGTTGCTTTTATGCCAAACATAACATTTTGCATTGTTGCCAAAAAGTTCAATTTTGGTTTCATCTGACCAGAGCACCTTCTTCCACATTTTTGGTGTGTCTCCCAGGTGGCTTGTGGCAAACTTTAAACAACACTTTTTATGGATATCTTTAAGAAATGGCTTTCTTCTTGCCACTCTATATTTGTGCAATATACGACTGATTGTTGTCCTATGGACAGAGTCTCCCACCTCAGCTGTAGATCTCTGAAGTTCATCCAGAGTGATCATGGGCCTCTTGGCTGCATCTCTGATCAGTCTTCTCCTTGTATGAGCTGAAAGTTTAGGGACGGCCAGGTCTTGGTTGATTTGCAGTGGTCTGATACTCCTTCCATTTCAATATTATCGCTTGCACAGTGCTCCTTGGGATGTTTAAAGCTTGGGAAATATTTTTGTGTCCAAATCCGGCTTTAAACTTCTTCACAACAGTATCTCGGACCTGCCTGGTGTGTTCCTTGTTCTTCATGATGCTCTCTGCGCTTTTAACGGACCTCTGAGACTATCACAGTGCAGGTGCATTTATACGGAGACTTGATTACACACAGGTGGATTGTATTTATCACCATTAGTAATTTAGGTCAACATTGGATCATTCAGAGATCCTCACTGAACTTCTGGAGAGAGTTTGCTGCACTGAAAGTAAAGGTTCTGAATAATTTTGCACGCCCAATTTTTCAGTTTTTGATTTGTTAAAAAAGTTTGAAATATCCAATAAATGTCGTTCCACTTCATGATTGTGTCCCACTTGTTGTTGATTCTTCACAAAGAAATACAGTTTTATATCTTTATGTTTGAAGCCTGAAATGTGGCAAAAGGTCGCAAAGTTCAAGGAGGCCGAATACTTTCGCAAGGCACTGTATATTACATGACCAAAAGTATCCGCCAAACCCAGATTCGCCCGTCGGACTGCCAGATGGTGAAGCTTGATTCGTCCCTCCAGAGAATGTGTTTCCACTGGTCCAGAGTCCAATGGCAATGAGCTTTCCAACACTCCAGCCGACACTTGGCACTGCGCATGGTGATCTTAGGCTTGTGTGCGGTTGCTCGGCCATGGAAATCCATTTCATGAAGCTCCAGACGAACAGTTATTGTGCTGACATTGCTTCCAGAGGCAGTTTGGAACTCGGTAGTGAGTGTTGCAAGCGGAGACTTGATTTTTTCTTGCTAAGTGCTTCAGCACTGCAGTCCAGTTCTGTGAGTTTGTGTGGCATACCACTTTGCAGCTGAGCCATTGTTGCTCCTAGACGTTCCATTTCACAATAACAGCACTTACAGTTGACCGGGGCAGCTCTAGCAAGGCAGAATTCTGATGAACTGACTTGTTGGAAAGGTGGCATCTTATGATGGTGCCACGTTGACAGTCACTGAGCCCTTCAGTAAGGCCATTCTACTGCCAATGCTTGTCTATGGAGATTGCATGGCTGTGTAATCGATTGTATACACCTGCCAGAAATGGGTGTGGCTGAAATAGCCAAATCCACTAATTTGAAGTGGTATCCACATACGTTTGTGGATGCATGTGTATGTATGTATATTTGTGTATGTGTGTGTGTGTATATGTATATGTATCAAATGGTGGGTGTGGGTGAGGGGGCACATGTACTTGTGCATGTGTGTGTTTGTGTTAGAGGAGAAAAAAGGAAAGAGCAGTATTGGCATGGCTGATATTGGCATCTCAAGATTAACATTTAAAGAATACTGCCTGAAATGACACCTTATGACAAGATGCCATAGCATCTCTTCACACTGACCGCAGACCATTCAAATCATCACATCTCTTTCTAGCAGTGTGTCAAATCTTCTGTTTTGAAAACTCTATGGAATTAAATGAGGTTTTGTAGAACTAGTGCTGCTGGCATATGATGCTTTGGCCATGGGCCTGTATGTCTTCTATTATCATATTTTCTATCCAGACAGTCACTGTGTCTCAACTACAGTGTAAGTCTGTCTGTTCTTTTACATAGATCCTCTGCCACAAGGATTTGGGGTTCCATGCTATTTCTGACAAATAGTGTCTTCATACTGCAATAGCACACATTGAGCAACCACATCATCTAACCAATCCCAGGACCATAACGTGTAATATTATAGGTTGTTTTTTGGACACTGCAAGTGTGGGATTTGATCATTGTGGCTCAATACAGCCAGTATAGAACGTCCTGATTAATAATTGATATCATAACCTTTTACAAAGGACTGTACATGTAGGCTACTACTGGGTGTCGATTTTTGTTGTATTCTACTGATTCTAATATCGAATTCTTCTGCCAAATAAGACAGTGTCCTTTCCGTATAAGCCAATGAACCCTACTATCAGCTTTGGATCCACCCATTATCCACAGAACTGTATCCTTCTTGGACCTAGTGATACAGTATGTGCTCTGGTGGAACATAGGCTGCATAGCCCAAATCTAGCCTCTAGCCTCAGATGGGAAGCTAGGCCATGAGCTGCTGTTTGCTGACCAAATGTTTGTCGCCCGGTTTGATCAAGGGCCCACTCTCTGCTGTGTCTGCTACTGTTGTCACATGGATCATAAGCCACCGGTCTTCACGGCTGCTCTCACAGGCTCTCTACGTTTTCCTTGGACCCTTTTCCCTTCACCCTGCCTTAGTCCTCCCCCTCCCTACAACCAGCCACTCTCCAACCCCCACCCCAACCACCCCCCACCCTCACCCTCTCAATCCACTCTCGGTTCATTTCAATTTGCATCCCGACTGGCCCGGATTCCCCCAGCCCAGTTAAAAGGCAGGCTATTTGTTGTGCTCTTGGTAAATGCCGTGCAGAGCTTTAAATACCCATATCAAATCTTGGAGGCTCAACCGATCAGTTTTGCAAACCTGTATCGAACAGGGGTTCAATCCGTCAGCTTAGAAATGTACACTTCTTAAATTCTGCGATAAGGTAAAACCAATCACTGGATTAGGCTCTCTCTCCTTCCAGACAGTGACAGTGGATTTCTGTATAGAGCATCTCTTTTTAGGAACGTAGTACGGGATTATAGGCTTGTGGGATAACATTGTGCTCTTTTCATTTTTCTCATTTTTCAGAGATCTTATCATTGATACATATTTTGTTCTGCTCCAGTTTCTTAATGATCAATATACAGCATTGTTCCAGCAGCGTTACCGTTGGTGTGTGGGATGTCATCAAAGCAATCGAAGATGAGATTTGATTGAATAAGCTATCAGGTTTCAAAAGGTGAGAAAAAAAAGTGTCATGTTCATCAAACATAGCAAGGCCACTGTCATAATTCATAGCACAGCCATTGCAAATGTAACATCACATGATCACGTAAGGCATTCAACAACAAACCACAGTTGTATTTTTTTTCTCGTGAGGATAACTTTATATGCCATATGGTGAATTCATAACTCAAAAAGAGGAGGGTCTCAAGAGTCCGGTGCTAGAATGTTGTTGCGGTTATGCAGCCATGTTCCAGCTGGTTTTGGGGAGAAGTGGGAGGTTTTGAGAAAAGAATGAGGTTGAGTCAAAAACCCATGGCAGGTACATAAATAACTTTCAAAAATAAAATATACAACTTATAGGTCTGCTGTATCTGTTCCAAATGTGTAGCAACTCTATAATACTATCCGGGACCACATTGAATTGAATTGAATGAGGGAGCCATCTACTCACTGCATGCTACAGACCAGATGATCAGTCTCTTATCCCTGACTTGAATATGAATTTCCACTTGGGGTTTGCCAAAAAGCATTGTCTGGATCTCTGGAAGCTCCCACTCGGTCTAACTCACACTTAAAGCCTCGAGGCATCGTCTGTGGACAGCCCTAGATCCAACTGTCATATTATTTTTTGGTTGGCTTTGCTCGAATGCAAAACGATCAGTGTGATGATTGGTGATGAAAACTCATCTCACAGTTTTGATGACTTAAGTGTGAAAAGTGGGGAAGCGGCTTATTTTAGTGGCGCACACTTTTTAGTCCCAACTCACCACAGTTATTGGACTCCAATTTAGATGACGTTGCTCTTCTATGCCTTGTCGTTACTCAGTAACTGCATTGATAACAAGAATGCAATTAAGCTTTTGTACATGGCAAGTACAGATAATAGAACATAAAACAATGATTGCATTGTAAAATGTGTTTATTCACATAAATGTAGTATTTTAAGTACTGCAGACCGATATTGTGGTATTGTTTGAGCACTAAATCATACTGCCTCATGGCATGTGAGCTATATTATCCATGTTATTAAATCAGCTTGGACTGAAATGCTAGTTGAGCTCTCGTATGAAGATCAAAGGACAGTAGGGCTGCAGATATTGCACTACCCACAACCCCTTGTGTTAGCTCCAGCTCCTCCATGACACGCAGATTTGACTTCTAGCTGTACGCATTTATAGTCAGTGTTACAATGTATTCTAAACGTATCACAAGGCATTAAAATGCATGTTAAAAAGGCACTATGTACATGTACCTCATAGAAAGTGTTACTGAAACGCCTATTGTTTTGGTCATTCCATCGTCACTCACATTCATATTCTTTCAATCCATCCACTCTGATTTGAGCGGTCTTAATTTGACTCATTGATCTGTTAAAACACTCAGTGTAAGCCTCCATTTTCTCAACAAGCTCTCGGTATAATCCCCCTAGTTGGCAGGAGAACAATGTATTTATTCCTGTGATCTAAATGGATACTACATGCGTAGGAGAAGAAGTTGACATTGAAACAGTGTAAAGTTGTTTGTATTTGTTGTATGTACTGGGTCATTACACGTTTTGAGAAGTGGAACTTGGTAATAAAGAGCACATGTTCAACTTCATAAAACACTAGTTTTCCCATCTCAAGACGTAGAAAAAAATATATACTATAGTAAGTGCCTATTAAGTGCCAAATAAAGTGAGAGGGTTGACCGTTACAGGTTTGACCGTTACAGGGTTGAGCGTTACAGGTTTGACCGTTACAGGTTTGACCGTTACAGGGTTGACCGTAACAGGTTTGACCGTAACAGGTTTGACCGTTACAGGGTTGACCGTTACAGGGTTGACCGTTACAGGGTTGACCGTAACAGGTTTGACCGTTACAGGTTTGACCGTAACAGGTTTGACCGTTACAGGGTTGACCGTTACAGGTTTGACCGTTACAGGGTTGACCGTAACAGGTTTGACCGTTACAGGGTTGACCGTTACAGGTTTGACCGTAACAGGTTTGACCGTAACAGGTTTGACCGTAACAGGTTTGACCGTTACAGGGTTGAGCGTTACAGGTTTGACCGTTACAGGTTTGACCGTTACAGGGTTGACCGTAACAGGTTTGACCGTAACAGGTTTGACCGTTACAGGGTTGACCGTTACAGGGTTGACCGTAACAGGTTTGACCGTTACAGGGTTGACCGTAACAGGTTTGACCGTTACAGGGTTGACCGTAACAGGTTTGACCGTAACAGGTTTGACCGTAACAGGTTTGACCGTTACAGGGTTGAGCGTTACAGGTTTGACCGTTACAGGTTTGACCGTTACAGGGTTGACCGTAACAGGTTTGACGATTTCATCTTAAATCAGCCATGAATCCGCTTGTGACAGGGGGAATGGAAGCTTGTTGTGTGCAACAGGGAGGAGCAATTGAATGTGAGCTTCCGAAAACAATGAAATTGTTAAAACATTTCTATCTATGGCTAACAGAGTTTTCCACCACAAAACAGCTCACCTGCTTTTACACTATGATTTTACTATTTGAAACAAATATTTGAAAAGGATTCATTTTACTATATCAAAACGAGAGTTCAGTTCATGTAATTGTGCATCTGCCTGTGTGTGTGTGTGTGCGCGCGTGTGTGACCGCCCAGCACACTACTTTTCCCATTTCTCAACCTTACTGTGGTGTCATTACAGTCATGTGTTTCCTATAAAACGAGGGGAGTTTAAAAGTTTTAAAACTGTGGGACTGACAGTGCTGTAAGTACAGTGAGAGGGCAATGACTGATTGCGAACCAAATTAATATAAATTAAATGCAGTCACTGAATCTAGCCATGAGATTTCATAATAAATGACAATATATTTGAATCACCAATTTGGAGTGGGAATTTGGGTGATTTTGAACATCATGAATGAGAATATTTTCAGAAATCATAAAGTGCGATAAACCGTTGACCTACTTCATAAATTTTCATGAGGATGTTTTAAATAATTTACTGGAAGGGTTTTTCCTTTAGTAATCTTATTATTGCCTGTACTCAGTGTTGGAGCAGCACCTGTCATAATAAATGTTACAGACACTTTAAATCCAAACAGCCAAATTGGTCGGCCATTTTAGTTTCAAAATGTGAAATCCTTTTTCTTAAATTAGACCACACCAAATAGCTCGATTATTAAAAGGATTATGAACTTTGGCGTCCGATAATTCACCAAATTATATTTCAGTTTGAATCATTCCGAGAGATGGGACCTCTGTACAAGGGTAGGCTGGAACATGTCCCTGCTTAACCGCTTGACATCCTTAGGTTACCTACTTAGCAAAAAAAGTTAGCGACTGGTGGCCTGAGTCGTCCTGGGACCTCCCTCAGTCTAAAATCTAAATGGACACAGCTTTTCCACCAACACCAACAGGCTTTGGGAGCACGGATTATGAAGCAAAATGGACAGCAAAAATCACATAAGGTTCCCCACTCCCAACCATTAGGTGGTTGGCTGGCTAATCCAGGGATTACCTGAGATAGCATCTCCCCCACTCCACGTTTTCCCTGAAAACACTAAAAGTGACCAGGGCCCCAGGCCTTATAGGTTATATATCCCACACATGAATCTTTAATAGCAGTAGTACTTTAACACAGGGAAAGAGAAGTAGGCGTATAAACCCCATATGCCTGATGTCCACGGACCATCTGTGGCGCTCTCTGGTGGAGCAGTGCTCTTGGGAGAGTACTGCTAGTAGAAGGCGCATGGTGGAGTTGAGTGATACCGTTGAAGTGAAAGGGCATTTCCACGTCAAGGGTATACAATACAGAGTTTTTCCCCCTTTCTTAAATATAGAACAGACACTTCAAAACAAACTTCCTTTGGGTTTATTTTTGGACTATCTGTTTTTCTATGTATGAATCTATTAATCAATGCATTTCTATGGGCGAATAGTAATATGGACAAATTCAGTGTTTCATCAAATCATTTTTGAAATATATTTTTGAAAGCTACAGGGGTCCTAAAATTCTAAATCAAATAGCTCAATAATCCTTGGTATGACCATCTTAAAACAATTCCATATGTTAGCTTAGTAAAAACCCAGCCCTGGGCCCTTTTTAAAAATGCCATAATATTTCAAAGTGGATTCTAACAATGGACCACCCTCAGTATAACCCATTGCCCCCATCCCACCCAGTGATCCCCTGAGCCACCTGGTAACAACAAGCGTAGCTCCGGGCAAAAGATAGGCTCCGCAAATATACCTAAGAGGTGTCTGCTGTGCTGCAACTTGGGTTGACTACACCCCAAGGGCAATGTGTCTGGAAGCTACCATCAGAGTCATTGTTGGGAAGCATCAACACTTAGATACCTTTCCCCCTTTCCTCTGATTCTTACATTCTCAGATTGTTAAATATATACGTTAATGGAATGTCTGTGTACATGAAGGCTGGGGGAGGGATACGAAGAATAATGCAAAATACGAAGAAGAACCTGACTAGAAATAATATTGACTAATTACATATATTGATCTCGCCACTGTTCGACTAATGTTGACCTGGGGCTGGTCTATATGGACCGTGCTGTTGTCAGTGTACTGCGTGAGGGATGGGCCATAGCTTCCAAGGCCTAAACATTTGCTTTACGGTCGTACAAACACGTAACAGGAGTGCTGCTTGTTTTGCCCAAAAGAGGGCCACAGACCTCAATCAGCAGCAGTGGTGTGAAAAGTACTCAATTGTCATACTTGAGTAAAAGTAAAGATACCTTAATAAAAAATGAAAAAATGAAAATGAAAAGTGTTTGTTTTTAAATATACTTAAGTATCAAAAGTAAATGGAATTGAATTTTTTTTAACTTAAATATCAAAAGTCAAAATAGAAGTATAAACCATTTCAAATTCATTATATTAAGCAAACCAGACGCCACAATTCATATTTTTTTATTGACGGATATCCAGGGGGACACTCCAGTACTCAGACACAATTTACAAACAAAGCATTTGTGTTTAGTGAGTCTGCCAGATCAGAGGCAATAGGGATGACCAGGGATGTTCTCTTGATAAGTGTGTGAATTTGACCATTTTCCTGTCAAAATGTAAGGAGTACTTTTGGGTGTCAGGGAAAATGTAAGGAGTAAAAAGCACATTATTTTCTTTAGGAATGTAGTGAAGTAAATAAAACATTTGGCAAAAATATAAATAGTAAGTACAGATACCGCCAAAAACGACTTAAGTAGTACTTTCATGCATTTTTACTTAGTACTTTACACCACTAATCAGCAGTGATCTGGGTGGGATATAAGCCCATTTGGGAGGACGGGGTGTGTGTCATTTTGGGAACACCCACACATACAATGCCTCAGTTCATTTCTGAACAAATTCCCTCTGATCAGCTAGGTTGGACATTCAGCGTATTGCAGATTTTTTGCCATTATGTGCCTATTGGAGGTAGGGGTTGTTTCTGGACACGGCTGTGGTCATTTGAATTCACTGAGTTTGCTTCCCACATTCCCACTTGGGCCCCCGAGTGGCGCAGCAGTCTAAGGCACTGCATCTCAGTGCAAGAGGCATCACTACAGTCCCTGGTTTGAATCCAGGCTGTATCACATCCGGCCGTGATTGGGAGTCCCATAGAGCGGTACACAATTTGACCAGTGTCGTCCCGGTTTGGCAGGGGTAGGCCGTCATTGTAAATAAGAATTTGTTCTTAAGTGACTTGCCTAGTTAAATAAAGGTCAAATAAAAGAAAATACAAAATAGCTGACAGAAGACTGATAGACTGTGATTCCACTGGGAATGTATTTTTAATGCTGCCATATGAGGTCCTTCTCCTTGGTTTTTACTGATTCATGAGTTTGTGTGCAGTTAGTTGGAATGTAAAAAATAAAACTGCCGAAAATCCGGTGTTTCTATGTCAAACGGTTTCGATCATTTTCACTCTTCTGTGCTGTTTATAAAGTGTAATAATGGGATGCAAACTCTAAATATAATACATTTCAACTCTATATCTGACATGGTACAGGTGTATTCTTTTTTTTAAGCCCATAGCCATGTGTGTGAGGTGTATGCCTTTGTTTCCAAGTAGATTTGTTTAAGACTATCAAGAAACACTCTGTGTGACCCTGATTTAGCCCGCTGCAGTAAAAGGTTAATGGGGCTTATTATTAAATCAGAGCGAGAGATAGATAGAGAGATACATACAGCCCACCTCTTGGCAGTAGTACTGTAGATTGTGTAATCAATCACAGCCCTCTACCACCACTATCAGACCATAGCAAAATTACAGCGTCTAAAAAGGGCAGAAACAAACCACAAGGAAGAAGAGACCAGTACATTACACAAGACCAATCAGACCTATAGATGGACTAAGAATAACATGGAAAACTACCAGAAAGCAACTGGCAATCAAAAAATTAAATCCCTCCTAGACAACTTTCTGGCCCACACATACCATTGACATATTGGCATCCGTATACAATTTGAAAAAAGACACCTAAAAACAATCCAAAAAAGACAAATGATGGAAAATGGTTTGATTATGACACAGATCTGTAAGAAAAAAACATAGGAATCTGTCCAACCATAAACATAGAGAAGCAGACAACCAGGATCTGCACCTTCAGTGTTGGAAAACCCTAAAAGAATCCAAACAGACTTTCAGACCCTAGGGAACCAGACCACCAGGATCTGCGCCTTCAGTATTGGACAACCCTAAAAGAATCCAAACAGACTCTCAGAACAAAGCAAGAACAACACATATGACACCAACTTAATGGCATTGAGGAATCCATTGGTTCAAACGACTTCTGGGAAAACTCCCTAAACAAACCACACTGAGAAGATGACCTATGGAACACTAAGTTTGAAGAACTATATAGGAATATTTTAATGCATTTAGAACAAAAATAAATATGAAAAACTGCTAATTCTTGAACCAGACAACCAGAACCTTTTGGATTCTCAAATAACATAAAAATGTCTATTGGAAAAAATACAGGCCCTGCAACCCAGAAAGGCCTGTGGTAGTGTCAGAATATTGAACGAAATTATAAAATACACAGGCCACAAATTTAGCACTGCCGTACACAAACTATTTAACAAAGTTTTAGTGTGGGCTATTTCCTGACATCTGGAACCAAGGACTAATAACACGCATTTTGTAAGAAATGTACACATTTTGACCCAAACAATTACCGTGGCATTTGTGTCAATAGCAACCTGAGGAAAATATTCTGTGTCATCATGAACAACAGATTACTGCACTTTTTCAGTTATCACAATGTCCTGAGAAAATGTTAACAGCTAGAATTATTAACAGCTGTGTGGATTTCCAAAAGCCTTTGATTCAATTTGGCATGAAGCCATTTTTCTCAAATTCATTGAAAGTGGTGTGGGTGGAAAACACATATGATGTCATCAAATCAATGTATACAAATAACAAATGTGCAGTCAAAATTGAAAATAAACATACACATTTATTTTCCCAAGGGCACGGAGTGAAACAAGGGCACAACCTGAGCTCAAGTCTATATAATCCATACATTAATGAATTGGCAAAGACACGAGAACAATTAACGAGAACAATTAATTAATAAAATGCCTCCTGGATGCAGATGACCTGGTGCTGCTGTCCCCCACAAAAGAGGTGTTACAGTAACAATTAGATCATCTGCAACAGTTCTGCCAGACCTGGGCCCTGACAGTTAATCTAAAATATACAACAATGACCACGTCAGGGAAACCAATATCCTTTTTTTTTACTGGTCTCTGCTCATATTGAACATACAGACACCTACACATACTGGGGACAAAAAATCAGCTCCACAGAGAACTTCAACCTGGCCGTGAATGAACTGAAAGACAAAGCAATCGGGGCTTTCTATGTCATTAAAATATCTATCAAATTAGACATACCAATTAGGATCTGTCTCAAAATATTCAAATCAATAATAGAAGCAATTGTACTATATGGCAGTGAAGTGTGGGGTTTGCTTACAAGAATTTGCCAAATGGGGCAAACATCCAATTGAAACCCTGCATTCAGAATTCTGTAAGAACATCCTCGGAATAAAGAGAAAAACTCCAAACAACACATGCAGAGCAGAATTAGACCAATTTCCTCTTCTGAATAATATCCACAAAAGTGCCACCAAATGTGTTTATAATTTAAAAACAAGTGACCCCCACTCCTACCATTACAAAGCCCTCAAATGCCAAGGTGTCCTGAGGCTCAGTTAACTAACCACTACCAACCCAACAAAGCCTCAAGAAAGTTCTCAGAATATCTGGCCCGGCCAAAGTACAAATACAAATATATAGCCTATTGGAAAGACCAGCAAAAATCTAAGTAAACTTCAATGTTATTTGGTTCTAAACAGACAATACATGGTGGCAGACTATCTGAACACTGTGACAGATAGAAAACTGAGGAAAACACCGACTAGGTACAGACTCGGTGTACACAGTCTGGCTATAGAGACCGGTCGTCACAGTCAAACCTGGCTGTCCATAGAGACCGGTCGTCACAGTCAAACCTGGCTGGCCATAGAGGACAGGCTGGCTATAGAGACCGGTGGGCATCTGGCTGCCCAGAGAGGAACCGGCTGTGCTCATTCTGCCCACATGAAGAGATAGAGAGAGAGTTGTATTTTCTCTCAAACTGTGGCAGATATTCTGACAAGAATATTCTTCACCAAAATTATAAAACAATACAAGGAATTTGACAACCTAAATGATGAAGAGAAACTTAAATTCATACGTAGTTGGTGATGAACCAAAATGCTGTGATTTGCAGTGGTGAAAAAAGTACCCAATTGTCATACTTGAGTAAAAGTAAAGATACATCAATAAACTCAAGTAAAAGTGAAAGTCACCCAGTAAAATCCTGCTTGAGTAAAAGTAAAAAGGTATTAGGTTTTAAATATAATTAAGTATCTAAAGTAAATGTAATAGCAAAAATATACTTAATTATCAAAAGTAAAAGTAAATAAATAAATACATTTAAATTCCTTTTATTAAGCAAACCAGACAGCATGATTTTTTTTTATTTTAATTTATGGATAGCCAGGGGCACACAGTCTATCCCTGTCTAGTCTAATCAGTCTAGCATAGTTGTGTATAGTCTAGTCAATCTAGTATATCACTGTCTAGTCTATCCCTGTCTAGTCTTGTCAGTCTAGTCTATCCCTGTCTAGTCTAGTCAGTCTAGTCTATCCATGTCTAGTCTAGTCAGTCTAGTCTATCCCTGTCAGGTTTAGTATATCTGTGTCTAGTCTAGTCAGTCTAGTTTATCCCTGTCTTGTTTAGTCTAGTCTATCCCTGTCTAGTCTAGTCAGTCTAGCATATTTGTGTATAGTCTAGTCAATCTAGTATATCCCTGTCTAGTCTAGTCAGTCTAGTATATCCCTGTCAGGTTTAGTATATCCGTGTCTAGTCTAGTCAGTCTAGTCTATCCCTGTCTAGTCTAGTCAGTCTAGTCTATCCATGTCTAGTCAGTCTAGTCGTTCCCTGTCAGGTTTAGTATATCCGTGTCTAGTCTAGTCAGTCTAGTCTATCCCTGTCTAGTCTAGTCAGTCTAATATATCGCTGTCTAGTCTAGTCAGCATAGTATATCCCTGGCTAGTCTAGTACATCCCTGTCTAGTCTAGTCAGTCTAGTCTATCCCTGTCTTGTCTAGTCTAGTCTATCCCTGTCTAGTCTAGTCAGTCTAGAATATTTGTGTATAGTCTAGCCAATCTAGTATATCACTGTCTAGTGTAGTCAGTCTAGTCTATCCCTGTCTAGTCTAGTCAGTCTAGTCTATCCCTGTCTAGTCTAGTCAGTCTAGTTTATCCCTGTCTAGTCTAGTCAGTCTAGTCTATCCATGTCTAGTCTAGTCAGTCTAGTTTATCCCTGTCAGGTTTAGTATATCCGTGTCTAGTCTAGTCAGTCTAGTATATGATATCCTGTTACGGCTGCTGTCCCTGTATAGGGATCAACATCAGCAGACATCAGCGGAAATTTCAGAGTGACAACTAATAGTACTCGATACAACTCAAACTTTCATTAAAACACACATGCAGGGTACTCAATTAAAGCTACACTCGTTGTGAATCTAGCCAACATGTCAGATTTTTAAAATGCTTTTTTAAAATCTGATAGCATGCAACCCCCGAAATACACAAAGGGGACGTAAACAAAATAATTAGCGTAGCCGGCGCTACACAAAACGCAGAAATAAAATATAAAACATTCATTACCTTTGACGAGCTTCTTTGTTGGCACTCCTATATGTCCCATAAACATCCATTTATGAAGCCCGTCTGATCCATGGAAAAGCACCGTTCCAAAACGCACCGTAATTTTTTTTAATTAAAAAAGTTACCTATAAACTTTGACAAAACACTTCAAACTACTTTTGTAATCCAACTTTAGGTATTAGTAAACGTTAATAATCGATCAAATTGATCACGGGGCGATCTGTATTCAATAGCAGCACATTTTAAAATCATGGTCCACATTCTCTCTTTCATAACTTCCTGTGGTGTGCTCGACGACAGGAAGTGCATATTCCTCATGTTACCAAGGATTAATTTAAAATCAATTGACAGTACTGGCGACATCGTGTGGAAGCTGTAAGCATTGTAAACAGGGCCCTATCTATTTGCCATAGACAAATACAGAGACTGGCGGAGGGATATTTTTGGGGTTTTTTTTGAGAACAGTTTTCCTTGGGATTTTTCCTGCTAAACACGTTCTGTTATAGTCACAGACATGATTTAACCAGTTTTATAAACTTCAGAGTGTTTTCTATCCACACATACTAATTATGCATATACTATATTCCTGGCATGAGTAGCAGGACGTTGAAATGTTGCGCGATTTTTAACAAAAAGCTGCAAAAATTCGCAGCCTCTTTAACAGTCTAGTACAACCATGTTTAGTCTTGTCAGTCTAGTATATCTATATCTAGTCTAGTCAGTCAGTCTAGTATATCCCTGTCTAGTCTAGTCAGTTTAGTCTAACCCGGTCTAGTCTAGTCTATTCCTGTCTAGTCTAGTATATCCCTGTCTAGTCTAGTACATCCCTGTCTAGTCTAGTCAGTCTAGTATATCCCTGTCTAGTCTAGTATAACCCTGTCTAGTCTAGTATATCCCTGTCTAGTCTAGTATATCCCTGTCTTGTCTAGTCAGTTTAGTATATCCCTGTCTAGTCTAGTATATCCCTGTCTAGTCTAGTCAGTTTAGTATATCCCTGTCTAGTCTAGTCAGTCTCCTCTATTCCATGTTTACTTTAACAATGGAAGTGTTTTACTTTCCATGTCAGTAATGTACACTAAACTTATTTCTACGGTGCATAGATGAAAATAGAGCCTTCTTCAGGTCAGACTTGGATTGAATACATTTAGGCTGTCCTAATATGTACACTGAAAATAATGTATATTGAATTGAATTGTGAGAGAGAGAGAGCTTGCATGCTGGGTATGCTGGTCATGATGTCAACATCATTGTGTTATTGAGGTTCAGAACATCGTACGGTGTATAATGACAACATTCTTGATAGCATATTAAAGCAATCACATAGAAATCCTAGAGCTGTTATGAGTGGAGACAGTACGTGTCAGAGGAGAGACTGACATGTACACACACACACACACACACACACACACACACACACACACACACACACACACACACACACACACACACACGCACACACACACACACACACACACACACATGGCTGTCCCACGGTCTGTCTATTTGAGCTCCTTGATCCTTTAGGTGACAGGTTGCCTGATGGCACACAGCGGCACAATCCCAGAACCCTCTCTGTTCTACACTCTTTGAGGAGAAATGCTCAATATGTATTTTTTACATTTATTTATTTGTAATATTTTCTTCAATAGCTTGGGAAGGGAGCCCAAAGGCGAACCCAAACATGCTATGACATTAGTATGGGAGACACAAAGGGACAAACAGTGTGGCATGCAAAGGGGAGATTGACAGTGACAGGAGGAAGGGGAGTGGGGAGTCATTGTGTCCTGTCTAATACACAAGTGGAAAAATTTCAGTGCTGTTGTGCGACAAACGACGCTATCAGTGAGGGAACATTTCCGGGCGAGCCAATTTCTGCTGACAGTCTGTTGAAAGAGAGAGGGGTTATGACGCTCACTTCCCATATTAAGCATTAACACGAAGCAATCAGGACAGCTCCATTTTAAAGTCATTGGTAGTCTAGTGGCTAAACATGAGCATGCAGTGTATATACATGTAAAATGTGTGTATGTGCACATGTTTGTGTGTGTGTGCAGCGTGAGGCCGCCCCAATGATTATAACATACACGATCTCCTGGTAAAATTCAACATATTGGCATTAAACACCTCAAGAGGGAAGGATGCTGATGTTTTTTTTATATATCTTAAATTATGTCAGGAAAAACACTGGAGCAACCAGTCAGTGTATAATGCCATCTCTCCAACAATATTGACATAGGGAGCAGGCAAGAAAATGTCAGCCCCTATAACATATGAAATACTTAACGTAACCAATTTTCACCTGTCAATCAGAAAGGAAAATAATGACATATGGACCCAAAATCAATATGGCACAATTGAATTTTCAACTCCCAAAGATGTTTCGTTCTGCACTATAAAAGACTGTCAAATGTCACAGGGCCAAGAGCTGCCGGAGGATTCTGAAGATGTATTTTATTTCACCACGCTGAAGTCTATTAGCAACATGGTTACTTCTGATGCTAAAGGAAACGATTTGCTTAGGATTATTGGGTTTGGAGGTAAAACATTGCAACACAAGGCCATTTTGGCTCTAATCAACTGTTAGAGCCCAGTGCGACGAGCAAGGTTTGAATTGGGTTGCAGTAATTGTCATGAAATTGAATGTCTGCTTATGTTGGAAATTCTCCTCTACGGCCCATGGTTCACTGCTGTACAGGCATTGAACATGAATGTGAAACCTCAAATGGATTAAAATGCAATAGGAATGCACAATAATATAAGTACAATATTGTTTTGGTCGGGGATTACATCTTTACATCATAAAGACTTACATGTATGCTATTCTCCTGCATAGTAAAGGTGTACTGTAGTATGGACCATATGGAAAACAAATCAGAAAATTTGTATCTGTTGGAAAGTCTCTGTGTTCATTAGAATCTCTGCCTTGCAAGTGTATGTAGGTTGTGAGAAAATACAAGAAGGAAGAAACGTTTCTACTCCTCTACAGACAAGAAAATATATCATTCAGTTGACATAATCAATTCATATCTGATATATCAGACTTTCCAAACAGATAAAATGTTCCGAATTGTTTTCCATATGGTCCATACTACAGTCTGCCTTTACTATGCAGGAGAAGGACGTTAGTCTTCGTGTGCTGCCTCATTTAGAACACCATGCACTCTGCCTCACATAATCAATAGGTGATGGAGGGGTACAACAGAGGCATCCGGTACTGTCTGGAACATCAAATGGAGAGGGATGCTTTTGAAGAGTCGCTTTATCCTTCAGAGTTCTCGCAGAGACTGCATTGTGGTATAACTACACAGTATTGGTCACTTGTAAGGGACACAAAGTACAGTGAACAGTTTGTGATCATGTAAATTGAGGTAATGTAACGGTGAAATATTCACACCAACCCAGAGACAACACTTGTTTTTCAACCACTCCACAAATTTCTTGTTAACAAACTATAGTTTGTTAGTTTCTTGTTTCTTGTTATTTAACTAACTATAGTTTTGGCAATTACTTGTGCATGACACAAGTAATTTTTCCAACAATTGTTTACGGACAGATTATTTCACTTGTAATTCACTGTATCACAATTCCAGTAGGTCAGGAGGTTACATACACTAAGTTGACTGTGCATTTAAACCGCTTGGAAAATTACCAGAAATTATGTAATGGCTTTAGAAGCTTCTGATAGGCTAATTGACATCATTTGAGTCAATTGGAGGTGTACCTGTGGATGTATTTCAAGGCCTACCTTCAAACTCAGTGCCTCTTTGCTTGACATCATGGGAAAATCAAAAGAAATCAGCCAAGACTGCAGGAAAACAATTGTAGACAATTCTGGTTCATCCTTGGGAGCAATTTCCAAACACCTGAAGGTATCACGTTCATCTGTACAAACAATAGTACGCAAGTATAAACACCATGGGACCAGCCGTCATACCGCTCAGGAAGGATGTGCGTTCTGTCTCCTAGAGACGAACGTAATTTGTTGCGTGAAGTGCAAATTAATCCCAGAACAACAGCAAAGGACCTTGTGAAGATGCTGGAGGAAACAAGTACAAAATTATCTATATCCACAGTAAAACAAGTCCTACAGTGCCTTGCGAAAGTATTCGGCCCCCTTGAACTTTGCGACCTTTTGCCACATTTCATGCTTCAAACATAAAGATATAAAACTGTATTTTTTTGTGAAGAATCAACAACAAGTGGGACACAATCATGAAGTGGAACGACATTTATTGGATATTTCAAACTTTTTTAACAAATCAAAAACTGAAAAATTGGGCGTGCAAAATTATTCAGCCCCTTTACTTTCAGTGCAGCAAACTCTCTCCAGAAGTTCAGTGAGGATCTCTGAATGATCCAATGTTGACCTAAATGACTAATGATGATAAATCCAATCCACCTGTGTGTAATCAAGTCTCCGTATAAATGCACCTGCACTGTGATAGTCTCAGAGGTCCGTTAAAAGCGCAGAGAGCATCATGAAGAACAAGGAACACACCAGGCAGGTCCGAGATACTGTTGTGAAGAAGTTTAAAGCCGGATTTGGATACAAAAAGATTTCCCAAGCTTTAAACATCCCAAGGAGCACTGTGCAAGCGATAATATTGAAATGGAAGGAGTATCAGACCACTGCAAATCTACCAAGACCTGGCCGTCCCTCTAAACTTTCAGCTCATACAAGGAGAAGACTGATCAGAGATGCAGCCAAGAGGCCCATGATCACTCTGGATGAACTGCAGAGATCTACAGCTGAGGTGGGAGACTCTGTCCATAGGACAACAATCAGTCGTAAATTGCACAAATCTGGCCTTTAAGGAAGAGTGTCAAGAACAAAGCCATTTCTTAAAGATATCCATAAAAAGTGTTGTTTAAAGTTTGCCACAAGCCACCTGGGAGACACACCAAACATGTGGAAGAAGGTGCTCTGGTCAGATGAAACCAAAATTGAACTTTTTGGCAACAATGCAAAACGTTATGTTTGGCGTAAAAGCAACACAGCTCACACCATCCCCACTGTCAAACATGGTGGTGGCAGCATCATGGTTTGGGCCTGCTTTTCTTCAGCAGGGACAGGGAAGATGGTTCAAATTGATGGGAAGATGGATGGAGCCAAATACAGGACCATTCTGGAAGAAAACATGATGGAGTCTGCAAAAGACCTGAGACTGGGACGGAGATTTGTCTTCCAACAAGACAATGATCCAAAACATAAAGCAAAATCTACAATGGAATGGTTCAAAAATAAACATATCCAGGTGTTAGAATGGCCAAGTCAAAGTCCAGACCTGAATCCAATCGAGAATCTGTGGAAAGAACTGAAAACTGCTGTTCACAAATGCTCTCCATCCAACCTCACTGAGCTCGAGCTGTTTTGCAAGGAGGAATGGGAAAAAATGTCAGTCTCTCGATGTGCAAAACTGATAGAGACATACCCCAAGCGACTTACAGCTGTAATCGCAGCAAAAGGTGGCGCTACAAAGTATTAACTTAAGGGGGCTGAATAATTTTGCACGCCCAATTTTTCAGTTTTTGATTTGTTAAAAAAGTTTGAAATATCCAATAAATGTCGTTCCACTTCATGATTGTGTCCCACTTGTTGTTGATTCTTCACAAAAAAATACAGTTTTATATCTTTATGTTTGAAGCCTGAAATGTGGCAAAAGGTCGCAAAGTTCAAGGGGGCCGAATACTTTCGCAAGGCACTGTATATCGCTCTATCTATCATCTCTTACCATCCCCAGATGAGGCCAGTATGGTCTCGGTCCAGCCCAAAACAGCCCAGAGAAAGGGAAATGGGGTAGGGTCTCGGCCTGAAGCCAGGCTCCAAATGAATGTGTTTTTATGGACCAACAGCTGTGCTGGTAGTACTGATTACGGGTGACTGTTGATGGGCTGGGCAAATTTTTACGAAGTGAGGAATTCTGGTCCGTATTGCTGACGCTGAAAGGGAAAAGGAGAGACCATAGGAGTAAGCTATTGGAGTAGGCGATCTGGGGCTGCTGGAGATCGCCTGTAGATACCGGGGTGGCAGTTCACATCCGTATTCGCCACAGTCTGCTATTATGTGATATGAGGCCTGCAATAAAATGGTCTATTCAGAATGCAACTAGATATATTGTTAATGACCCATCCTTGAATTGATGTGTTTTCAGGCACAGAGGAGATGTCAGTGAGGTTTGTTAGACTTCCTTATATAGGGTAATTGATAAGTCAATAAAATGACACTCAGGCCACTAATATCGTAAACGTTACATATCTGCGCAGCTGTGCATTTGAAACCGGGGAAACGATCATTTTACGAGCGCCCTGGCGAGATGTAGCTACGTTCCCTTGCATGCTGAGAGTCCCTGGTCATCCAAACAGGTGGTCCAGAGTTGATATTGGAAAGGAGACAAAAGAAATGAGGGGCTTGGAAAAGCGGGCTTACATGCAACACTATCCTCCATTGAACAGATGATAATGCTCATTTTATGGGAGTCTTTCTGGATGCAAGCAGAACCATCCTTCATTTAAAAAGTATGAGAGTATGTTTCGCCGACTATAAATCAATCCCATCCGCTGTGCGCGCAGTGTAGTGTGGAGGGGGTGTTTGAGTGTATTGTCAGTGTCAGTTACACAATAGAGAGGTTGGCGTCTGGCTTGACTGGAGTTATGCAGAAGTTGTTGGTTGTTTTGCTGGTCCCTTCCTGTGAGTGTCAAAAGAAGTGCCATTAATCATAGTAGGGATCGATTCTAGCTTCCAAGAACCAACCTCCATTTTGGCTCAAATACAGTACAGTGTTTTTAATTAGAAAGAGAGTGAAGCAAGGATAGACATGGGTTCCAAAAACAGAAAGAAGTAATCTCTCATTGGACAGTTTCACTTTGCTATGCAAATTCTTGCTCATACTGGACTATCATTCTGATGAGTGATTTGAAACATTGTCATATTTCTTTGTTTTAGATGTATAATGTTGAGGTTGTTGCCACAGAATTATAGAGGGGGATAGGTAAACAGCTAGAAAATGACACTCAATTCCTTGTATCCCACAGCATGTTGAACCAATGGAAAGCTCCAGAGACAATGTTAGGATCTTTGTAACCAATGAGGTGCGTCTGACCTTTCTGAACTAGACATAAGGACAACACTTGGAAAAAGTTGGTCAAAACATGTCATAATAACAGATAAATGTAGTTTCAGTTATTTTGAGTTATTTGTATATGAGATCATAAGTGGGACACAGAAGGATTAGAAAGATAAGTTATGTCCAGAAAATATGCAAATTTCAGTCTGCCTGGTCTTGAGTTACAGAATATATCAACAGACAATATTTCCTATTGGCATCTGCGGTTGTTTTCAAGCCTAGGAGCAATTCTAAATATTATGACAGAAAAAAGGGGAGAAAGTGCAACGCAATGGGAACATGAAGATGTCTGCCACTGGTCACCTTGCATCTATCAGGTGTGCCGCCAACTATTGCTTCTGCTTCTGCTTCTAGTATCATCTGGTTTGAAAGAGCTTCCTCCGGGAGGAGGATGGTGAAAAGGGGGGGTGTGGGTGCAATGACGAAATGGAGGGGCATAACAAAAACGTACAGAGTCATTTGCATACATTGACAATTTTGGTCGAATATCATGTTTAAAAAATTAATAAATTATCTGACACAATATTTTCCAAACAAGTGTATATCATATTTTATATTTCATATTCAGGCTGCTGTGGCGTAACCACACAGACACATTTCTCCAGGATGCGTCAGTTGTCAAATGAGAAAAGAAACCGCCTCCTCCTCCTCCGTCTCTCCTCTGTTTGGATGGAGTAACTCACTTTGGTCTCTCGCAGTAGTAGACACTCTTGACAGAGGTAAAAAAAAACAGACTAACACATGTACCAAGCGAAAGACAGCTAGGGGGGAGGAAAAGTGTTTTGGTGTTCCCTCAGAGCAGGGAACATCATAGACTCATAGCACCACGCTTCTGTTTGAAGAGTGCTGGCCCTGCCTTGGTCCCCAGACGAAGACTGTCACAGTGCTCCAATTGAAACCAGATCCATCTCTCTCTCCCTCTCTCTCTTTCTCTCTCTCTCTCTCTCTCTCTGTCTCTCTCACTCTCCCTTTCTCTCCCTTTCTCTCGCCCTCTCTCTCTTTCCCTCACACCCAGTTCTGCTGTCACCGCACAATATCAAAACTAAATATTTGGGAAGGGTGATATCACTCTGCCAGGCCTCATTACCAAAGTCTGAAGCTCAAATGTACTTTCAAAGTCTCCAAATCCCATCTCATTTGAACTGCCAATATGCAGAGCCTTCCCCAACTGCCACAAACCATGCCAAAGCAATTTGTCTCTTTTATTGCTTTTGGAAGCCAATATGTTTTAATTAAGGAAATACGTAAGCACAAACAACACCGTAAATAATCCCTTTCCCACCCATGACAAAGGAATTGCTTCAGATCTTTCACTTGTCATGGGCATACATACTACATTAATTAAATCAATTCGGGACCTTGTTATTGAAACCGGGGAGACACAGATTGCTGGATTGTTTTGTCGTCTACCACCGTGCTTATTTCTCGACATGCTTGTTCGCCTCGATCGGGACAACAGGGGCCGTGGCGAATGTTAGGGAATGTTAGGGAACATTAGGGAATGTTAGCGAACGTTAGGGAATGTTAGCGCTGTAGCCGCTGTTGTCATAAACTCTGTACAGCAAACCACTAGAGTCCAAATAGAGTCAACGTGTGAAGAGAGCTAAAACATTGTTTATATATGTGCTGTGCAACATGGCTCACTCAATAAGATTGTTGTAGAGGTCAGGATAGACACTCCCAGAAAGATGCCCAGTAACCCATGTCCATTATCTTGGACCTAAAAGTTAATGTCTTGCTTAAGAAGATTTGACATATGGCTCAATGTAACAAAACAGTCAAAGCCATCTGAAATGTGGCAGCTAGTAGTAATACAGTGTCTCAAATTGGAGGTTTACTTCCCATGGCTACGATGATGTCAGATACCATGATGGGGTTTGTACTGTATCGCAGAAAGTTGCCAAAAAGTTACTAGAACCCCATAGATACAGACTCATCTAAAAGTAATGTATTTCACAGGCAGTAGATATAAGGTAAGTATAAACCAATAGAAAATCTCAATTGAATGAGACGGAATTTGAACTGTGAGCAGTGATTTCAATGTTTTAGGAAATAGGTTTGACATTATCTACTGAGATGAGGAGCAACGCTCAATCATATGAGGATAAATTGTTTGAAGCAGAAAATGAACATTAGAAAGACCTTCATATTGAATGATAAATATTGAAACAAGCCGGTGACCTTGCGATAGAATATGAATGAAGCCGAGCATTATGCAGCAGTGGTTGTGAAGATCCTGATCAAAAAAGAAATGTGACACATCAAAAGTAATTCAATCAAACATTGTGTACATCACTGACTATTCATTTATATTGTGAGATCATGTTGGTTGCAAAGCGATACCCTAAGGGCTGTGTTTAAACAGTTGGTGGTTGGTATGAGACTATGTTTATAAGGGGATGAAAATCCATTATATGGTTTCTATGAAAATATACTTGATTTCATTAGTTGCGGTTCACAATATGTAGTTATTTTAGGCACTGCAATCTGATGCGAAACAGGGCAAAAATGTCTTCCATGAACTTATATTTTAAACCAAATCCTTCCATACACAAACATGTTGATACTATTTGATGCAGATTAAGGCATGTTGTTTAAACGGTTCATTAATAGTGACTGCTCTCTGATCCCATAGAGTAAGCCTAGCTTTCATTGTATTTGTCCACGGATTACGTGGTGCCATCTATTCAAGGACAGTTTCACAAGTGTGGATGCCATGTCGTTCTAGTGATTATAGCAGACTCCATGGTTAATAGAGCATGTTCTAGTGATTATAGCAGACTCCATGGTTAATAGAGCATGTTCTAGTGATTATAGCGGACTCCATGGTTAATAGAGCATGTTCTAGTGATTATAGCAGACTCCATGGTTAATAGAGCATGTTCTAGTGATTATAGCAGACTCCATGGTTAAGAGAGCATGTTCTAGTGATTATAGCAGACTCCATGGTTAATAGAGCATGTTCTAGTGATTATAGCAGACTCCATGGTTAATAGAGCATGTTCTAGTGATTATAGCAGACTCCATGTTTAATAGAGCATGTTCTAGTGATTATAGCAGACTCCATGGTTAATAGAGCATGTTCTAGTGGTTATAGCAGACTCCATGGTTAATAGAGCATGTTCTAGTGATTATAGCAGACTCCATGGTTAATAGAGCATGTTCTAGTGATTATAGCAGACTCCATGGTTAAGAGAGCATGTTCTAGTGATTATAGCAGACTCCATGGTTAATAGAGCATGTTCTAGTGATTATAGCAGACTCCATGGTTAATAGAGCATGTTCTAGTGATTATAGCAGACTCCATGGTTAATAGAGCATGTTCTAGTGATTATAGCAGACTCCATGGTTAATAGAGCATGTTCTAGTGATTATAGCAGACTCCATGGTTAATAGAGCATGTTCTAGTGATTATAGCAGACTCCATGGTTAATAGAGCATGTTCTAGTGATTATAGCAGACTCCATGGTTAATAGAGCATGTTCTAGTGATTATAGCAGACTCCATGGTTAATAGAGCATGTTCTAGTGATTATAGCTCCATGATGATTGACAGCGAAGGACTGCACATTATACAATGGAGGTCACCAGAACTTATGTTCAATTTCATATTTGTTGATGTTTTGATTATTTATAAAATTGTTATATACACACACACACTACCACCTGCTCAGTCAAAGGGTTTTCTTTATTTTGACTATTTTCTACATTGTAGAATTGTAGAATAATAGCGAAGACATCAAAACAATGAACTAACACATAAGGAATCATGTAGTAACCAAAAAAGTGTTAAATGAATCTAAGTATATTTTATATTTGAGATTCCTCAAATAGCCACCCTTTGCCTTTATGACAGCTTTGCACACTCTTGGCATTCTCTCAACCAGCTTCACCTGGAGAGCTTTTCCAACAGTCTCGAAGGAGTTCCCGCATATGCTGAGCACTTGTTGTCTGCTTTTCCTTCACTCTGCGGTTCAACTCATCCCAAACCATCTCAATTGGGTTGAGGTCAGGTGATTGTGGAGGCCAGGTCATCTGATGCAGCACTCCATCACTCTCCTCCGTGGTCAAATAGCCCTTAAACAGCCTGGAGGTGTGTTGGGTCATTGTCCTGTTGAAAAGCAAATGACAGTCCTACTAAGCGTAAACCAGATGGATGGCGTATCACTGCAGAATGCTGTGGTAGCCATACTGGTTAAGTGTTCCTTGAATTCTAAATAAATCACAGACAGTGTCACCAGCGAAGCATCCCCACACCATAACACCTCCTCCTCCATGCCTTACGATGGTAAATACACATGCTGAGAACATCCGTTCAGAAACCACTACAGTGCGTCTCATAAAGTCATGGCCGTTGGAACAAAAAATCTCAAATTTGGACTCCAGAACAAAGGAAAAAATTCCCCCAGTCTAATGTCCATTGCTCATGTTTCTTGGCCTAAGCAAGTCTCTTCTTATTGTTGGTGTCCTTTAGTAGTGGTTTCTTTGCAGCAATTCAACAATGAAGGCCTGATTCACGCAGTATCTGAACAGTTGATGTCTGTTATTTGATCTCTGAAGTATTTATTTGGCCTGCAATTTCTGAGGCTGGTAACTCTAATGAACTTGTCCTCTGCAGCAGAGGTAACTCTGGGTCTTCCTTTTTTGTGGCGATCCTCATGAGAGCAGTTTCATCATAGCGCTTGATGGTTTTTGCGACTGCAAGAAACGTTCAAAGTTCTTGAAATATTCCGTATTGACTGACCTTCATGTCTTAAAGTAATGATGGACTGTCATTTCTCTTTGCTTAATTGAGCTGTTCTTGCCATAATATGGACTTGGTCTTTTACCAAATAGGGCAATCTTCTGTGTACCACCACTACCTTGTCACAACACAACTGATTGGCTCAAAAGCATTAAGAAGGAAAGATATTCCACAAATTAACTTTTCAGAAGGCACACCTGTTAATTGAAATACATTCCAGGTGACTACCTCATGAAGCTGTTTGAGAGAATGCCAAGAGTGTGCAAAGCTGTCATCAAGGCAAAGGGTGGATATGTAAAGAATCTCAAATATAACATATATTTTGATTTGTTCAACACTGTTTGGGTACTACATGATTCCATGTGTTATTTCATAGTTTTGATGTCTTCGCTATTATTATACAATGTAGATAATAGTAAAAAAAAAAAAAACACGAGTAGGTGTTCTAAAATGTTTGACCCGTAGTATATATATATATATATATATACATGTATATATGGATTGTTGAATTAACTTAGATATATTTAAGGGCTACGTAGCAACATGGTCTCGTTAGAATATATGGAGAAAAAAAATACAAAAAATATATATTTAACAATTGTATTCTGACATGTCAAACCCTGGCTTCTAAGATGTCTAGATATCTGTCAAGTTTGAAGCTGCTGTAAAAAAAAAAAAAAAAAAATGTATCTGTTATTTTACCAGGTAAGTTGACTGAGAACACATTCTCATTTACAGCAATGACCTGGGGAATAGTTACAGGGGAGAGGAGGGGGATGAATGAGCCAATTGTAATGCTTGCAAATACACTCCTTCGATCACTTGCAAGCATTCCTTAGTAAGCATCTTAAAAAACCAGCTCGGCCTCACCTGCCTGTGCAAGATTGTTATCCCCCACACAACTTGTGAATTTCAGTATAGATTCTGTCCATTAGTATACTTGCATGCAAGATGGATAAAAAAGGAGTTGGCCCAACCCAGTACAGTGAAATATTTACTGAACTACATTAAAGAGGGAATCTGCAATCTAAAGATGGGAACAGCTCCACTGGCCGCCCCACCATCGTTCTTTTTGTTGTTGAGCTAAGGAGCGTTGTGCCGCATGGTCAAAAATAATTGCTGTACATATTGTGCTCTTCTACTGCACGTGCGATGATGTCTGAGGGGAAAACTGTGTTTGTTATTTGCAGTAACTTCTTTGTTGTTGTAATTTCCCAAACGGACGTGGCTGTTTCACCATTAAGGATTCCAGCTTTAACCCTTAACGCTGATAGTCTTTTTGAAGACATCTTAACGGCTTCCAACTTATAGAACATGCATTTGCTGCAGTTTGTAGGACTGTCCAATGGACTTTAATGTTGAATCACCATGGAGGCTCTGTCTGCCTTTCTTCTGGGCCACATTCATTAGGGCACACCGTAGCAAAAGGTATTACAAAGTTAAACAAAAAGGACTGTTTCTTATTGGACAAGTTCATACAGTCCCTCCCTCTTTCAGCCCGGTGAGGTGCCTTATGAATATGACCCTGGTTATGAGTCAGTCCTACTCAATAGAGTTTCCATCTTTAGAAAATGTTTGTATTTCTCTCTCTCCTTTCTATGTGTCCTGCAAGTTGTTCCAAAGTGGGTGTTGGCTAACTAGCCTAGCGCTGTTTGCACCCAGCGAAGACAGTACTGCGTCGTCCCAGACCCCAAAGAGAATACATGTGTGTGTCCTCTTTGTTCTGAGACATCCACCATCCACCCGCATCTGGCAATAGTCAGGCCTTATGGACTGCTTTATGAAGACAAGTGTATTGTATGATCAGGTTTCTCAAGCCTCATTTATTAAATCAAGCAAAGCATCAATGCGGTTTTTCTAGGAGAGGAGAGGGAGGTGAGGGAAGGAGAGAGCCCCCCCTTTCCTGCTAGTGTCGGTGCTGCCACTGGGAGATACTAGTGCCTTTCATGCCTTCTGGGAGAGAGAGAAAAGGAGGGGTGGGGGGCTGTATGGGTTTGGAGGGCTGTAACTTCACCCTTCTGCCTCCCCTCTTGTGCTCTTCTCTTTTCCCAATGCGACCCCCTCCCTCTTTTACGTCCCCTTCCTTAACGTTCAGCTCTGAAGGAGAGAGCATCACCTTTTGCCAAGTCATTTTTCAGAATCAGAAGAAATTGTGATTTTTTTCATTCTAACATGAGGGGAACTCATGGGAAGGGGTGTTGCACCACACAGACGCATGTAGCACACACACAACCACACACACACACACACACACACACATACAGCGTACACATACACACAGCATACACACACATACAGCATACACCCATACATACAGCATACAGCATACACACACACACACACACACACAGGGTTGGGTGGCTTACTTTCTAAATGTAATCCTTCACAGGAACTACTTTTGGATTACCCAAACTCAGTAACGTAATCTGATTACTTTCAGTTACTTTTGTATTACTTTCTCCTTAAGAGGCATTAGAATAAGTTAAAAAGGGATCCATCCATCAAATGCATTTGGTGTGTCATCATAGTGGTCTCTGACTTGTGGTCAGACTCACTCAGCTGGAACAAACTTAAAATTGTGACTTTTTTCAATGCTGAATTGAATGTCATTGATAAAACAGAAAGGTGTCATAATGTTGTTCTTTTTTACCGCCAACATCCTTTCTATATAACAAAATTACAATGATCGTCTAGTTTTTCAAAAGTATCTGTAATCTGATTACAATATTTTAGCTGTTTTTTAGTAATCCAATTACATGTAATCAGTTACTCCCCAACCCTGCAAGCACACACACACCACCTGCCCCTCTTTGAAAATGAATTCTCTTCTCCAGGGAGGGCTTGAGCTGAATAGTCTATATACTGTATACACAGTTAAAACTGTTTACAGAGAAGTGGGTGGTTTAAGCATTCATCTTATTGCATGCCAGAATCTTATTCAAAAAGGAAAACTTTACCAATTCACAACAAAGCCTCTTTCGGCCCAAAGTAAAAATATGTTTAAAATAAAATCAAAGTTATGGAAGCTTCTGTAACAAAGTGACTTATGCTTGTTGAGCAGTGCAGCTTACCAAAATGATGCCTGTTTTGAGACGTTTTGAAAGTATATATTGTCTTGAATTATACCCTCATATATCATACCATTTTTGAGCAACAAGTAAAAAATTAATAAAAAATGCTGCCAATTCATTTCAGATTCTCTGAGAGCTAACAGCATGTAGCCTACACAAATTATCCATATGAAGTCACTGTAATTTTAATGGAGAGTTTGTTTTTTACCACGATTTAATGCTGAAATATCTGGGCTCCAGTGAGGACTCTGGTGGAGAGAGGCTGCAACGCAGTGGTGGCAGAGGAATACAGACACTATTCCGAGTTTATTCCTATTCCCATCAGGTACATTGACTGAGAATAAGTGTGAGAGTGAGGGCACGGGGTCACTGGTGACTAATTTTCTGAGCACTCACAGATTGTTTAAGTAATGGAGCACTTATTGCATTCGCTCCCCCATCACAGCAAACAAGCCCTGAAAAATCCATACAAATTCCCACGTGAGATAGACTTGGGAGGGGAAAGGAGCGGACCGGGCCCTGGGCCTATTCTTTCAAGTATAGCGAGTGGAACAGGCCTAATGTGCAATTTAAAATCAATATCTTAAAAAATGCTTTTCCTACCTGCAAAAGCATCATCTAAATATCAATAGGGCTTCAGAGAAAACTGGGAGGCGATAGAAGACGGATTCCGAGGTGCTTTGATCGAGGATTTGGCACTGTCTATCCCGAGGAATCGGGCCTCTCTTTGCTTTCTCTTTCAATTCCAATACGGCGCCACACTAGACGCATGAGGTTTAATGAAGTAGCGTTGTGTCTGTCAAGCTAGGTGTAGTCTTCAATCCTTTCATATTCTAAGTAAATCCCAAAGAAATGTGTTGAGGATACTAAGAGAGGGCTGGAAGGAGGTAGGGAGCTAGGGAGGTAGGTACGGAGCAGGGAGGGAGGGAAGGAGGTAGGGAGCAGGGAGGGAGGGAGGGAGGGAGGGTGGGAAGGAGGTAGGGAGCAGGGAGGGAGGGAAAGAGGTAGGGAGCAGGGAGGGGGGAGGGAGGTAGGGAAGGAGGTAGGAGGCAGGGAGGGAGGGAAGGAGGTATGAGGGAGGGAGGGAGGGAGCAGTGAGGGAGGGAAGGAGTTAGGGAGCAGGGAGGGAGGGAAGAAGTTAGGGAGCAGGGAGGGAGGGAAGGAGGTAGGGAGCAGGGAGGGAGGGAAGGAGTTAGGGAGCAGGGAGGGAGGGAGGGTGGGAAGGAGGTAGGAAGCAGGGAGGGAGGGAAGGAGGTAGGGAGCAGGGAGGTAGGGAGGGAGTGTGGGAAGGAGTTAGGGAGCAGGGAGGGAGGGAGGGAAGGAGGTAGGGAGCAGGGAGGGAGGGAAGGAGGTAGGGAGCAGGGAGGGAGGGAAGGAGGTAGGGAGCAGGGAGGGAGGGAGGTAGGTAGGGAGCAGGGATGGAGGGAAGGAGTTAGGGAGCAGGGAGGGAGGGAAGGAGGGAGGGTGGGAAGGAGGTAATGAGCAGGGAGGGAAGGAGGTAGGGAGCAGGGAGGGAGGTTAAGGAGGTAGGGAGCAGGGAGGGAGAGAAGGAGGTAGGGAGCAGGGAGGGAGGGAAGGAGGTAGGGAGCAGGGAGTGAGACAAGGAGGTAGGGAGCAGGGAGGGAGGGAAGGAAGAATGGAGGGAGATTAGGAGGTAGGGAGCAGGGAGTGAGGGAAGGAGGTAGGGGGCAGGGAGGGAGAGAAGGAGGTAGGGAGCACGGAGGGAGGGAGGGAGTTAGGGAGAAGGGAGGGAGGGAGGTAGGTAGGTAGATAGGCAGGTACGGAGCAGGGAGGGAGGGAAGGAGGTACGGACCAGGGAGGGAGGGAAGGAGGTAGGGAGCAGGGAGGGAGGGAAGGAGGTACGGGGCAGGGAGGGAGGGAAGGAGGTGGGGAGCAGGGAGGGAGGGAAGGGGGTACGGAGCAGGGAGGGAGGGAAGGATGTAGGGAGCAGGGAGTGAGGGAAGGAGGTAGGGAGAAGGGAGGGAGGGAGGGAGGGAGTTAGGAAGAAGGGAGGGAGGGAGGTAGGTAGGGAGCAGACAGGGAGGGAGGGAACAGGGAGGGAATGGGGGCATGTTTTTTTCTAAGCTAGTCACTTTGTCTATTTCAGCGTCTAGATTCTGTGTTTCATATCCAAATATATAGCATTCTTGGAAAGATGACCCCTGCTCCTTTTACATGTGTGCTTGGTTTTGACAATGGAAATAATATGTTAATGTTCACATACAGTATTTGTATAGTGTATATTTGCTACGTCCTTAGATACTTGATGAAAATGAGTGGTAGTAAGAATAGTACCTAAAAATAATTAATCAAGTGAGATAATTTACTTGTTTTATTCTACAGAATTGAGATTAGAATATGTGCAATTTGTTTGCTAATCCAGTGACCCTGAATATGTCCTTAATTACATAAGCCCATGCATGTATCAGGTGCTGTTTGCCACAGTGAATAGGCCTAAATTAATTTGGTGTGATTAAAATTCCACATCTCCTCCATTCTACCGGTCATCTTTGACGTTTCAAACCAAACCCTGCTCTTCCAATCAGAACAGAACAGAGGACATGATCTGTCAAAGAAAGATCACTTTAAACACACCTTTTCAGTCTAAATTATGATGCCGTCTTAGGAGAAAGAAATGAAGTGATGTGTTTCCTCTTGGTTATAATTTTTTTATTTTCCATTTCAAAGCCCAAAGTTGAGTCAGGCAGCATCGGAAAATGGTTTCTATTCCAAAAAGGTAATTAATGTCTCTATCTTTGCCATGGCTTGTGTTTGCTCATCTCTCTCCATCTGGATTCCATTACAAATGGGATTCTGACCGATAAGACGTCGTCAGGGAAAGAGGAGAAGGAAGAGGCTGGGAGAGAGGAGGAGGAAGAGGCTTGGAGAGAGGAGGAGGAAGAGGCTAGCAGAAAGGAGGAAGAGAGTGGGAGAGAGGAATAGGGAGAGGCTGGGAGAGAGGAGGAGAAAGAGGCTGGGAAAGAGGAGTAGAAAGAAGCTGGGAGAGAGGAGGAGAAAGAGGCTGGGAAAGAGGAGTAGAAAGAAGCTGGGAGAGAGGAGGAGAAAGAGGCTGGGAGAGAGGAGGAGGAAGAGGCTGGGAGAGAGGAGGAGGAAGAGGCTGGGTGAGAGGATGACGGAGAGGCTGGGGAAGCAGAGGAGGGAGAAACTGGGGGTGCTTAGGAGGGGAGGAGGAAGAGGAAGAGGCAGGCAGAAAGGAGGAGGAAGATGCTGGGAGAGAGGATCAGGGAGAGGCTGGGAGAGAGGAGCAGGGAGAGGCTGGGAGAGAGGAGGAGGAAGAGGCTGGGTGACAGGATGACGGAGAGGCTGGGAGAGGGGAGGAGAAAGAGGCTGGGAGAGAGGAGGAGGACGAGGCTGGGTGAGAGGAGGAGGAAGAGGCTGGGTGAGAGGATGACGGAGAGGCTGGGCGAGAGGAGGAGGAAGTGTCTGGGAGAGAGGAGGAGGAAGAGGCTGGGAGAGAGGAACAGGTAGAGGCTGGGAGAGAGGAACAGGGAGAGGCTGGGAGAGAGGAGCAGGGAGAGACTGTGAGAGAGGAACAGGTAGAGGCTGGGAGAGAGGAACAGGGAGAGACTGGGGTAGTGGAGGAGGAAGAGGCTGGGGGAGCGGAGGAGGAAGAGTCTGGGAGAGAGGAGGAGGGAGATGCTGGGAGAGATTAAGAAGGAGAGAGTCTGGAAGAGAAGGCAGGGAGAGGCTGGGAGAGAGGAGGAAGAGGCTGGAAGAGAGTGAGGGAGAGATTAAGAAGGAGAGAGTCTGGAAGAGAGGAGCAGGGAGAGGCTGGGAGAGAGGATGAGGGAGAGGCTTAGAGAGTGGAGCAGGGAGAGGCTGGGAGAGAGGATGAGGGAGAGGCTGGGAGAGAGAAGCAGGGAGAGGCTGGGAGAGAGGATGAGGGAGAGGCTGGGAGAGAGGAGCAGGGAGAGGCTGGGAGAGAGGATGAGGGAGAGGCTGGGAGAGGCAGGTAATTTTAGAACACACAATTGCACCATAGGGAGACGGAGACAGAAGACTGAACAAGTCCTATTGACAGTTTAGTCAGGTATTTGTTTGTTCTGGCACCTTATGTTAACTATTCTTTTCACTATTATGGAATCAGTCTCACTCCATTACTGGATTGTGGTCAACAAAAATAGCAACACAAATCATGAGAATATGAGACACAGTAATTAATTTCCTTTATATTCGTAAAATAATGTTTTTAACAAACTAGCTAACACAACAAATGCTACATAATGTGTTTCTCTTGAGGGTATTTTTCTATGAGGCTGCCATTGCTTCTTGCAGGGGCATCAAGGTTGAGAGTTATTCCCTCTGCAGAGGGCTAGACACATCAGACACAGACCCCTCTCATTAACAGATGACCTCGGCCAAGGTCAGGGGTCGCTGTAGTCTGACCTCTCAATGACCCCCACATGACCTCTGTCCATATTGGCTTGAGGCCAGGGACTGACCGACTGACCATTGCAGCCATGTCTGTGCCTGTAATGGAGTTTTCACTGGGCAGAAAACAGAGTGGATTGTCAATTGGGGGTTTTCAAGGACAATACAGTTTGTACAGGTTGAGATTGGCTGGTTATTAAGGTCTGCTATGTAGTCTGTATCTAGTTGTGTGTGTTCAATGAAAATGTCTATTTTTATTGTGGTTTCTTGTCTTGTAAATTGTATGGGGTTGACGAGAAATTGCCACACACATTTTGAATATGTGTTAGCTGAAAATCACTTATGCTCCCCAAATTAAATGAAAAAAAGTCATCCAGATTAGCTGTCGCTAACTGAAGTAGATAACAAAAGTTGTTTGTTTGAAGTGGTTGCAAAGTGCATCATGTATTGGCTATTATCCAGAGGAAACAGTCTGATGCATGTCGTTATGGAAACTGGCCAATTTGAAATACATAGAAGTAAGGTAGCAGTGTCTTAGTTGACTGTGGATAGTGGGATACATCATCTGTAAACATACAAGCATTCATCTCAAAAAGTATAAGTGGTCGACAGTTTACACATGCTCTGTCAACGTACTTTTGAAGCAAATTGTTATGGAACGCGTTATCGCAGGACATTTGTTCTTAGCGTGACAATGTTTGGCCTCGGGCCACCAACGTGTTTTATTTAATAAAGTGGGAATTTTGCACTGTTTTCCTTTCATTACTTTTAAGTTGAAAACAGAAACAGAAAGCCACTCGCTTTAAAGCATGAACTTTCCCGCCCAACAACTGTCAAATGCAATATGAGCATCTGGATTCAAAGAGAGCGGCTTTTTGCAGGATGTCAGTTTAATGCGACCATTTTTCAAGCTTCTTTCTCCATTTGCCTTTCTCTACGCTCAGCCGAGCGCCTTTAACTACTGACCAAATCAAATGTTATTGGTCACATACACATATTTAGCAGATGCCATTGCGGGTGTAGCGAAATGCTTATGTTCCAACAGCGCAGTAGTTTCTAACAATTCACAACAATACACACACATCTAAAAGAAAAAGAATGGAAATAATAAATATATAAATATTAAATTGAGCAATGTCGGAGTGGCATTGACTATTTGCATTGCCCCCCCCCCCCACCCCCACCCCTCTTTTACGCTGCTGCTACTCCCTGTCTATCATATACATGTATGCAAAATCACTTTAACCATACCTACATGTACATACTACCTCAATTAGCCCGACTAACCGGTGCCTGTATATAGCCTCCCTACTGTTATTATTTTCACTGTCTTTTTACTGTTGTTTTTATTTCTATACTTATCTATTGTTCACTTATTACCTATTTTTTGCTTAAAACTCACACTGTTGGTTAGGGCTTGTAAGTGAGCATTTCACTGTAAGGTCTGCACCTGTTGTATTCGGCGCACGTGACAAATTAACTTTGATTTAATTAAAGAACAGTAGTATAGAATACAGTATATACATATGAGATTAATAAAGCACTATGTAAACATTATTTTATAATTATTAAAGTGACTAGTGCTCCATTATTATTGTGGCCAGTGATTCCAAGTCTATGTATATAGGGCAGCAGCCTCTAAAGTGCAGGGTTGCATAACCGGGTGGAAGCCGGCTAGTGATGGCTATTTAACAGTCCGATGGCCTTGAGATAGAAGCTGTTTTTCAGTCTCTCGTTCCCAGCTTTGATGCACCTGTACTGACCTCGCCTTCTAGATGATAGCGGGGTGAACAAGGGTGGTTGACTTCCTTGATTATCTTTTTGGCCTTCCTGTGACATGGGGTGCTGTAGGTGGATCAAGACCTGGGTTTAAATATGGTTTGAAATCATTGAAATACTTTGAACATATGCTTTAGCCTGCCTTGAGTGCCAGGTGCGTGGGGTTTGCGCTTGTGAGACATTTCTATTGGTTCCATTGCAACAGGCAAGCTCAATCAAGCACAGCCAAAGTATTTAAAGTGATTTCAAAAAGTATTTAAACCCAGATCTTCCCTGGGTCTACTTCAGCTTTGGAGGCTGGAGATTTAGGCTGCAGAGGACTCTGAGCCAGGAGCCGTGGGGGAGTATTTCAGAGGCTGGGAGGAAAAAGTCAACAACAAAAAAGAGCATGAGAGTCACGAGGACCGAGAGGAAAGGAAGGGAGGAGGGTTCTTCATGCTCTCAGCCAGTCTTCAGGCACATGTATAAAAAAGACCACCATGCTCGGGGATGAGCCAATAGTCCGCTTTAGGGCGCTGTGCTCAGCGCTAGAGATTGCCATAAGCTTTGACAGATTCAAAGGGAAAGGCGACGTAACAAAACGCTTTAGCGGGGATGACTGTATGTCCGCTAACTGAGAAATTGAGTGTCCAAGCTTCAGTTCTGTGTCGAGAATCAGTTTCATAGAAACTGGTCTCAATCTCCATTGTGTTTCCATTTATGCAGTTAAATTTACTTTTGACACTTATGTATATTTAAAACCAAATACTCTCAGTAGTGTTTTACTGGGTGACTTTCACTTTTACTTTTCTATTAAGGTGTCTTTACTTTTACTCAAGTCTGGCAATTGGGTACATTTACCACCACTCTTCATCAGGATGATCTGTTTTCCAGATCGACTTAGAAATTTGATAAGAAGAGGGTAATTTCAGTGGTTATGTGTTCAAATTGACAATATAACATTTATATGACAAGGTCTTGTCAGCTCACAAAAGCTTATTTAGGTTTCTAAATCACTATAGAACATGTTTTGCCATGGAATGTATCCAGCCAAGTCCATTAACCAATAGACAGCACATCTCCCAGTGGAACTATGTAGAGTAGAGACAGTCAGGGTCACATGACGTAGAAGGGTCGACACGGGCCAACCGTCTCTTTACCCCGATGAAGAAATATCAACACTAGTCTCACGGTAGCCAAGGATTGAGAAATTGAGCTGTTTTCATCTGGGAGTCAGATTTGGTCCTCTTTTTTTGTCCTCTTTCTTCTTGCACTCAAAGGCCCTGGTCCCAAAGCAGATGTGCCTGGGAGGCACGGGCATCAGGCTGGGGGTGAAAGTCGGGGTGCGGGGGTGTGAGGGTTAAGTTTAGGGTCAGGGGTTGCTTTAAGGTCAGGGTTACGGTCAGGTTGAGGTCAGGGTAAGGTGAGGGTGTCCACTCCCCTTGGAGCGGTGTTTAAGTAGTCAGTCTTTAGCTCTGTGTTCAGTAGACCAGCTATCCGCCAATTAGTGGTCACTAGATTAGGTGAACTAGATCAGTCCTAGGTGTTCAAATACTTCAGAGGATAATAGACTCACCAATATATTAACATCCACCAACACACAGTCATTTTATCAAGGCTCTTCCGCATTTGGCAGGTTGTAGGGGTACAGGTTATAATACAGAGCATTTACAGTAACTGCTGAACATTTGATAGGGCATTGTTGTTTTAAGATTTAGGAGTACTTTGGCTCAGTATATTTTAAGGGAGAGTTGTTGTAGTTGGTAGGTATGGGGTCGCCAACAGAGACCGGTGGTCCCACAGCAGTGCTGAATTGCCAGGGACCCCAGTGATTTGCCAGCTTAGGGATGAGTTACATGCCCTCCGATATGATTTATTTCAAATGTCAACTAAAATATTATTTATGTTTCTATGGTATCTCGCGGCAGTTGTTCGTGATCCCGTCACCCTTGGCTGTCACCACCATTTCTGTGCTCGCCTGCTCTCTCAGGGCCGCGGCATTCTGGGAAACCAAACACCGTCCGGCGAGGGGGACAGGGATGAGTCTCGGTACATGTGCTTAACCTCCCTGTGTCATGCCGGGGGGCACAGACAGTGCGTCATATCAGACATATGCCGTCCCTCAAAACCAAAGTGATACTCCCTGAAGAAGAGGCAAAGACAGACTGGACTTGTGTTGTCAAACAATCTGTCTGTCCAATGGGCCGACAGCCATGGGAATAATAACATTCTCATGACTCTGTAGTAGTGTACTCAACGGCTCTTATGGCAACGCCAGATATATGTCTGCGCCTGACAAAACCACTTAGCGTTTCGCTGTATGACTTCATGATTGGTCGATCATGATTGGTTCATCTTGAGTCTTCGTTGTTGCACAATACTTTTGACTTGCAGTATTGAGCAGTTATTTTCTTCAACGTGTTTTTGAAATTCACATTCATGGCGGCTGTTGTGGGTAAGAAAACTTGTGATCAACGTGTGGATTGTGGTTTACTTGTGAATGTTGACTGTTGGAAAGGTAATGAAATTTGCCCAAGGCATCATTCAAAGATGCAAAGAAATGTGATATTCCACCTATTCGTTAACTCCTCTTCTCTATCTCTCCATTGTCTTAGAAAATCCAACCAGGGGCATTCTCACGGCTTTCCTGGGCTTAAGATCTCATAAAATGAGCTGTCACCTGCTTAGTTATTGGGTCCTTACAAATAACCAGGATGCATAACTTGAGAAAGCACCAGTTCCTAAACCCTCTGTGGTACAGAGAAAAAAAGGCACTTTCAAATACATTATTATTAATATGCTGCATAAACTAGGTCTGGACTGCACAGCAGATCGGATTAGCCAAGAAATGTAATATCAAAACGATCTCTCTCTCTCTCTCTCTCTCTCTCTCTCTCTCTCTCTCTCTCTCTCTCTCTCTCTCTGTCTCTCTCTCTCTCTCTCTGTCTCTCTCTCTCTCTGCCATGTGTTGTCATTTAAAATGATATTTTCTGAAGTTAATGACAAACGCAGGGTAGGTATAAATGGCTCATCCAGGGTGCTAATTTTATTGGCTGAGCAGACCCCGTAAAAAGGTCATTAAGCCTGGTTTGTGTTTAACCCGCGAGCGTGAGGTGGAGGAAACAGTATTGATTAAATGACAGTTTAACAAGCAGCTGTTAAAAAAAATAGTGTCGAAGGAGGGGGGGGGGGGGGGGGCACTTGAAACGACCACTCGAGCTGACATTACGTTGAGGCGAAGGACTGGAGAGGAAGAAACCACGGCAAGGCCCTGCTTCCTTTGACGTGGTCATGATGGAAGTCACACACCCCTGCTCCTGACAAATTTATGTTAACAAGCAAATTAGCCACGGCGGAGAGAGGGGCCTGTGACCAATCAATAGACGGCAATAAAAACGTTGGTGCTGACCACACACTGTCTAGCGAATGTAAACTGCTAGGCGGGTCCATGTCCCCAAGGCCAGGCCAACAATAACCTACAACTGAGCGAGCCACAAAAGGTATCGACACAGAGTGCAGCCTCAATTTCCCCAGGCGGCAGGGGCCTGTCACATCAAACCGGCTATTAGTCACAAATTCTTGCTGCCATGGATCCATGCGTTCTCTAGGGGAACGTTGTCAACTTGAAAGTTGTGCCACTGGCAGAAAGGACATCTGTTTCCACTGTAGTGTGTGTTGAACAGAAGAGGGCTAGGGGTTGGGTTGTGAAAAAGAGCAATTGAGAAAGGATGATAAACGATGCTTGTTTAAGTATGTGTGGCTCTGGAGAAAGTGGTATTTTCTGTGTTTTGAAGGTTGTGTGTTCGCATTGAAATGTAGTTCTACTTTCTGACACATAAAGTACGACTACGCAAACAACATTGACTACACTAGCAAAAGTAATACAAACGTCAACAATGTCCAAAAGCAAATTTGGAAACCACAATTTTCCACAAAATACAGTTTGTAAAAGGTAGATGAAATGAATGAAAGGCAAAAAACACTTGTTTTGTCTGTAGGTGAACATAACATATAGATATTAAAATGAAAGCACCATTTCCATTAATAACCAAGCAAATACTATCACAAATAATAAGATGTTTCCACCAGCCCTCAGTCCCTACTTCCCACCTCCTTACGATATGTCCACACGTCTGTCCCTGTGGAGCACAGTGGGCGATCCGACATGGCTGTCAGTGCTGCAGTCTGTAGCCTTGTAGATTTCAATCAGCGTCTCACAGCAGGGTGCCAGGTTCCAGACCGGTTCTACTTCATTTCCCTTCACACTGAAACAGGTGTCCCTCGCTGGCCATCACTCACCACTACCTAAGTGATCCGTCCCCGTCCATTACGGCTCTATTAATTGCCCCCTGCGTTCCTCAGTCGCCTCCCGGTTAATGTTTAATGTGGCTCACTGGCTATACACACTGGATCAATTAACAAAGACACAGAGCAGGTAACAAAGACACAGACACAATTACGCAGACAGGGGCAGACGGGAAGATAGTGGCCTGCTATTGGACAGTTGAACGGACATGTCCCATCACTCTTGTTGTGGAGTGGCAAACACAATGGAGTTGGGATAAATACATATCATTTTGTTAATTAAGTTGGACAGGAAAGTCGTTTTTAAGAGCTCATTAAGACAATCATTATTATTTGGGGTGGAGGGTAGTGGAGAGGTTAAACAGGACATCTGATGAATAGACTAACGCTATTAAAAAAAAGTAACTACACAGTCAAGTCAGCTGCCTAGCAATTCAATTGTCTGTCCAATCAAGAGACAAAGAAACTGTATAGGATTTTTCTAAAACCTTCTGTATTCATTGCAGAAAGAGTTATCATTTGCAATGGCCACATTTTGGGTTTGCCTTCATACTCCCACTACGTTTGATACCCAAAGGTCCAAAATAACCTCCATGAGGTCAAAGAGTGTCAACACTTTAGATGTAGTACAAACAAGTAAATACACTGTGTCAACACTTTAGATGTAGTACAAACAAGTAAATACACCGGGTCAACACTTTAGATGTAGTACAAACAAGTAAATACACCGTGTCAACACTTTAGATGTAGTACAAACAAGTAAATACACCGTGTCAACACTTTAGATGTAGTACAAACAAGTAAATACACTGTGTCAACACTTTAGATGTAGTACAAACAAGTAAATACACCGTGTCAACACTTTAGATGTAGTACAAACAAGTAAATACACCGG